>NC_060182.1:33174216-33176716 GCF_021184085.1 Oncorhynchus gorbuscha | reverse complement strand
TGAGAGGAGTGTGTGTGTGGAGTCAGTGTGAGAGGAGTGTGTGTGTGTGTGGAGTCAGTACGAGAGGAGTGTGTGTGTGAAGTCAGTGTGAGAGGAGTGTGTGTGTGTGTGGAGTCAGTACGAGAGGAGTGTGTGTGTGGAGTCAGCACGAGAGGAGAGTGTGTGTGGAGTCTGTGTGAGAGGAGTGTGTGTGGAGTCAGTACGAGAGGAGTGTGTGTGAGAGGAATGTGTGTGTGGAGTCAGTGCGAGAGGAGAGTGTGTGTAGAGTCTGTGTGAGAGGAGTGTGTGGAGTCAGTATGAGAGGAGTGTGTGTGTGAAGTCAGTGTGAGAGGAGTTTGTGTGGAGTTAGTGCGAGAGGAGAGTGTGTGTAGAGTCTGTGTGAGAGGAGTGTGTGGAGTCAGTATGAGAGGAGTGTGTGTGTGAAGTCAGTGCGAGACAAGAGTGTGTGTGGAGTCAGTACGAGAGGAGAGTGTGTGTGGAGTCAGTACGAGAGGAGAGTGTGTGTGGAGTCAGTGCGAGACAAGAGTGTGTGGAGTCAGTGCTAGAGGAGAGTGTGTGTGGAGTCAGTGCGAGACGAGAGTGTGTGTGGAGTCAGTGCGAGACGAGAGTGTGTGTGGAGTTAGTGCGAGAGGAGAGTGTGTGTGGAGTCAGTGCGAGACGAGAGTGTGTGTGGAGTCAGTGCGAGAGGAGAGTGTGTGTGGAGTCAGTGCGAGAGGAGTGTGTGTGTGGAGTCAGTGCGAGAGGAGTGTGTGTGTGGAGTCAGTACGAGAGGAGTGTGTGTGTGGAGTCAGTACGAGAGGAGAGTGTGTGTGGAGTCTGTGTGAGAGGAGTGTGTGTGGAGTCAGTACGAGAGGAGTGTGTGTAGAGTCTGTGTGAGAGGAGTGTGTGGAGTCAGTATGAGAGGAGTGTGTGTGTGAAGTCAGTGTGAGAGGAGTGTGTGTGTGTGGAGTCAGTACGAGAGGAGTGTGTGTGGAGTCAGCATGAGAGGAGAGTGTGTGTGGAGTCTGTGTGAGAGGAGTGTGTGTGGAGTCAGTACGAGAGGAGTGTGTGTGAGAGGAGTGTGTGTGTGGAGTCAGTGCGAGAGGAGAGTGTGTGTAGAGTCTGTGTGAGAGGAGTGTGTGGAGTCAGTATGAGAGGAGTGTGTGTGTGAAGTCAGTGTGAGAGGAGTTTGTGTGGAGTTAGTGCGAGAGGAGAGTGTGTGTAGAGTCTGTGTGTGAGGAGTGTGTGGAGTCAGTATGAGAGGAGTGTGTGTGTGAAGTCAGTGTGAGAGGAGTGTGTGTGTGGAGTCAGTATGAGAGGAGTGTGTGTGTGGAGTCAGTATGAGATGAGTGTGTGTGGAGTCAGTATGAGAGGAGTGTGTGTGGAGTCAGTGCGAGACAAGAGTGTGTGTGGAGTCAGTACGAGAGGAGAGTGTGTGTGGAGTCAGTACGAGAGGAGAGTGTGTGTGGAGTCAGTACGAGAGGAGAGTGTGTGTGGAGTCAGTACGAGAGGAGAGTGTGTGTGGAGTCAGTGCGAGACAAGAGTGTGTGGAGTCAGTGCGAGAGGAGAGTGTGTTTGGAGTCAGTGCGAGAGGAGAGTGTGTGTGGAGTCAGTGCGAGACGAGAGTGTGTGTGGAGTCAGTGCGAGACGAGAGTGTGTGTGGAGTTAGTGCGAGAGGAGAGTGTGTGTGGAGTCAGTGCGAGACGAGAGTGTGTGTGGAGTCAGTGCGAGAGGAGAGTGTGTGTGGAGTCAGTGCGAGAGGAGAGTGTGTGTGGAGTCAGTGCGAGAGGAGAGTGTGTGTGGAGTCAGTGCGAGACGAGAGTGTGTGTGGAGTCAGTGCGAGAGGAGAGTGTGTGTGGAGTCAGTACGAGAGGAGAGTGTGTGTGGAGTCAGTGCGAGAGGAGCATTGCTATCTGCAACCAGCAGCTGCCATTGAGAGGCTTCCCAAAACAAACGGAGAGCCGTGACACAGACAGAGCGAGCAAAGCCTTCTGTGGCGTAATAGGAAATTAATTGAGACCATCAATATGGTATTAATCATTAAAGAGCAGGTGCTGAGGTGGCACTTTGCTGACTTCACTACTGCTGGCAACACACACACATTAAAAGTTTGACCTGCTGTTTAGTGAGACTGTGGGTGGAGGGGGAGAGGGGGAAGAGAGATTGGGACAGGCAGATGGAGGGAGAGAGAGATAGGGATTGGTGGGAGCGTGGGTAGGAGGCTTATTCATGGTGGTTCAAGGTTTCCCCACGATTTGCCTCTTCAAGCCCTTTTTTAAGTGCTCTCCGACCTCTCCTGAATACTAGAAAGCGAAATGACATATTTTGAATATAACTGTCATCTACAGTGAAGAAACTATTCATCGACACATAGCCTTGTTTCCCAAAAGCCTAATGGACAGGACATGGTGAGACAGAGAGGCAGCATGTGTTAATCAGCCAATGGAAGAAAAGCCACACTGCAGTGACTCCATTAAGCCGCTCAGCCCACCACGTCTCCAAACTGTTGAAGGTGTCTGAC
>NC_060182.1:33151716-33166716 GCF_021184085.1 Oncorhynchus gorbuscha | reverse complement strand
AACTGGGCCCCCAAGACCCCTTTGGTCTTTTGATCTCTGTGCCACACTAGCGTCCGCAGCACCAGGCCGGCTGGGAGGGGAGCAGGGCAGAGTGGAGCGGAGCGGGGCTGGCCATCAACATATGCTGCCTCTCCCTGCCAAGCCCCCCCAGCTCTCCCCAGCTCCCCCCAGCTCCCTCCAACAGCCCAAGCATAAACAGTCACACTGCTGCTCCTACTGCCCCACCACCAGCACCACCTAGCCCTCTCCATCCAACACCACAGCACTACTTAGTCAAACAAGGCTGCAGTTGAATATGGCGAGAAAGAGAGAGAGCGAGAGAGATAAAGAGAGAGAAAGAGAGGGGAAAGATAGCAGGGGAGGAGATGGAGAGAGAGGAGAGAGGCGAGAGAGAGAGGAACGAAAGAGCAGGGGAGGAGATAGAAAGAGAGGAGAGAGGTGAGAGAGAGAAGAGAGAGAGAAGAAAGAGAGAGCGAGAGAGAGAGCTAGAGAGAGAGCAGGGGAGGAGATGGGGAATCTCCCAGGGACACGGACAAGCATCAGATGCTGCTACTGTTGCTACTACAGAGGGCTTGTTGCTGCTCAATTAATAGTTAGAGTCTACAGAACTGTAATATAAGACTGGTGGAGCAGAGAGAGAGGACTAGGAGTGTGTCAGTGTGTGTTGATGGTCTGTGAAGAGTTTGGTAGTTGAATGGCTTGTTGGGTGCCGGGTTAAAGGCCAGGAAGAGAGAATGACCAGTGTGATCTTTCTGTTGTCTGTGGGATTTTAACACTGTTGGAGCTGCAGTACTCGCTGGTGGTCGAAGAACACACGCACACCATCAAGCTCGCACTCCAAATCATTGATTGGTTACTTACACTCTGTATGCACGATGACCTTGATGGCCCCTGACATACAAGCGTAAAACATGTTATACTACTGAACATTAAAATAGCATCATTCAGACAACAATCTAAAACTCTCTTATCCACTAAAGAGCTGTCTTTATTTCCCCGCTTGCTATTGTGGTCACATTGTTCATGTGTTTTCTATGTGAACGAATGGGGTCAGTATCATCACGTAACACACTCTCCTTTCCCCTGCTCTGCTCTGTGGGAGCTACTGCTGAGTACTGGTGCATAACTACACAGAGATGGCAAGGGCACCAAGCACAGAAAATCAATACTAGATCTCACCACTAAGCACAATCCCACAGAAAGCAGCTGGTTGCTCTATAAACTGGGTAGCTTCATCTGGCTACTTCTATACAGTATCAATGGATTGTTACAGTTTAGTAACACACTAATGTACAAACACATGGGACACTGGGGCAGACAGACACACAGACAAAAGAAGACACTTCCAAGGGATGGGTAGAGGACAGTGTGATGGGTAGAGGACAGTGTGATGGGCGGAGGACAGTGTGATGGGCAGAGGACAGTGTGATGGGCGGAGGACAGTGTGATGGGTGGAGGAGAGTGTGACAGGCGGAGGACAGTGTGATGGGCGGAGGACAGTGTGACAGGCGGAGGACAGTGTGATGGGCGGAGGACAGTGTGATGGGTAGAGGACAGTGTGATGGGCGGAGGACAGTGTGATGGGCGGAGGACAGTGTGATGGGTGGAGGACAGTGTGACAGGCGGAGGACAGTGTGATGGGCGGAGGACAGTGTGACAGGCGGAGGACAGTGTGATGGGCGGAGGACAGTGTGATGGGTAGAGGACAGTGTGATGGGCGGAGGACAGTGTGACAGGCGGAGGACAGTGTGATGGGCGGAGGACAGTGTGATGGGTGGAGGACAGTGTGACAGGCGGAGGACAGTGTGATGGGCGGAGGACAGTGTGATGGGTAGAGGACAGTGTGATGGGTGGACAACAGTGTGACAGGTGGAGGACAGTGTGACAGGCGGAGGACAGTGTGATGGGCGGAGGACAGTGTGATGGGTGGACAACAGTGTGACAGGCGGAGGACAGTGTGATGGGCGGAGGACAGTGTGATGGGTAGAGGACAGTGTGATGGGTGGACAACAGTGTGACAGGCAGAGGACAGTGTGATGGGCGGAGGACAGTGTGATGAGTAGAGGGCAGTGTGATGGGTGGACAACAGTGTGACAGGCGGAGGACAGTGTGATGGGCGGAGGACAGTGTGATGGGTAGAGGACAGTGTGATGGGTGGACAACAGTGTGACAAGTGGAGGACAGTGTGACGGGCGGAGGACAGTGTGATGGGTAGAGGACAGTGTGATGGGTGGACGACAGTGTGACGGGCGGAGGACAGTGTGATGGGGCGGAGGACAGTGTGATGGGCGGAGGACAGTGTGATGGGTGAGGACAGTGTGATGGGTGGAAGACAGTGGGATGAGTGGAGGACAGTGTGATGAGTGGAGGACAGTGTGATGGGCGGAGGACAGTGTGATAGGTGGAGGACACTGTGATGTGTGGAGGACAGTGTGATGGGTGGACAACAGTGTAACAGGCGGAGGACAGTGTGACAGGTGAGGACAGTGTGATGGGTGGAACAATAGTGTGATGGGTAAAGGACAGTGTGATGGGTGGACGACAGTGTGATGGGCGGAGGACAGTGTGATGGGCGGAGGACAGTGTGATGGGCGGAGGACAGTGTGATGGGTGGAGGACAGTGTGATGGGTGAGGACAGTGTGATGGGTGGAACGACAGTGTGATGGGCAGAGGAAAGTGTGATGGGCGGAGGACAGTGTGATGGGTGGAGGACAGTGTGATGGGTGGAGGACAGTGTGATGGGTGAGGACAGTGTGATGGGTGGAGGACACTGTGATGGGTGAGGACAGTGTGATGGGTGGACGACAGTGTGACGGGCAGAGGACAGTGTGACGGGCGGAGGACAGTGTAATGGGCGGAGGACAGTGTGATGGGCGGAGGACAGTGTGATGGGTGGAGGACAGTGTGATGGATGAGGACAGTGTGATGGGTGGAACGACAGTGTGATGGGCAGAGGAAAGTGTGATGGGCGGAGGATAGTGTGATGGGTGGAGGACAGTGTGATGGGCGGAGGACAGTGTGATGGGTGGAGGACACTGTGATGGGCGGATGACAGTGTGATGGGTGGAAGGCAGTGGGATGAGTGGAGGACAGTGTGATGGGCGGAGGTGATGGGCGGAGGACAGTGTGATGGGTGGAGGACAGTGAGATGGGTGGAGGACATTGTGATGGGTGGAGGACAGTGTGATGGGTGGAACGACAGTGTGATAGGCAAAGGACAGTGTGATGGGTGAGGACAGTGTGATGGGTAGAGGACAGTGTGATGGGTGGACAACAGTGTGACAGGCGGAGGACAGTGTGACGGGCGGAGGACAGTGTGACGGGCGGAGGACAGTGTGATGGGCGGAGGACAGTGTGATGGGCGGAGGACAGTGTGATGGGCGGAGGACAGTGAGATGGGCGGAGGACAGTGTGATGGTAGAGGACAGTGTGATGGTAGAGGACAGTGTCATGGGTGGACAACAGTGTGACAGGCGGAGGACAGTGTGATGGGCGGAGGACAGTGTGATGGGCGGAGGACAGTGTGATGGGTAGAGGACAGTGATGGGCGGAGGACAGTGTGATGGGTAGAGGACAGTGTGATGGGTGGACAACAGTGTGACAGGCGGAGGACAGTGTGACGGGTGAGGACAGTGTGATGGGTGGAACGACAGTGTGATGGATAAAGGACAGTGTGATGGGTAAAGGACAGTGTGATGGGTGGACGACAGTGTGACGGGCGGAGGACAGTGTGATGGGCGGAGGACAGTGTGATGGGCGGAGGACAGTGTGATGGGTGGAGGACAGTGTGATAGGCGGAGGACAGTGTGATGAGTGGAGGACAGTGAGATGGGTGGAGGACAGTGTGATGAGTGGAGGACAGTGAGATGGGCGGAGGACAGTGTGATGAGTGGAGGACAGTGTGATGGGTGGAGGACAGTGAGATGGGGGGAGGACAGTGTGATGAGTGGAGGACAGTGAGATGGGTGGAGGACAGTGTGATGAGTGGAGGACAGTGAGATGGGCGGAGGACAGTGTGATGAGTGGAGGACAGTGTGATGGGTGGAGGACAGTGGGAGGCTGGGAACAGTGGCAGGCAGCAGGGAACATTCAGAGGCAGGCAGGTTCAGGAGCTAACCCTTATTCTTTTCAATTATTCACAAACCCTGAAAAAGAAACTCCATCTCCTTTGCTTCCCCTCCCTAGACACACACGCTTGCAAACATACACACACGCTCACACACACACACACACACACACACACACACACACACACACACACACACACACACACACACACACACACACACACACACACACACACACACACACACACACACACACACACACACACACACACACACACACACACACACACACACACACACACACACACACACACACACACACACACACACACACAACACACACAGACAAGGGCCCTTAAAATACCTAGTCTAAAAATAGCAGATGGGAAGCGGGAGCTTAGCTATTATTATTGCACACACGTCCTGCCTAGTCCCACCAAGGAAAGACAAGAGACTAATGATTTTCATGGTGCAAGCAATTAAAAAACTATTTGTCACCTGCCAGGCTGGGTGTGTGTTAGGGGCCTTGGCGGAGCACCACAGAGTTTCTCCAGACACACACACACACACACACACACACACACACACACACACACACACACACACACACACACACACACACACACACACACACACACACACACACACACACACACACACACACAAACAAACAAACTTGCCCAAGCTGCAGTGTGAGTGCGTGCAGAGCAGACCCAGGGAAGGGACAGGCTGGAGGGTGAATGGATCCAGACAGAGGGGGCTGGAGCCAGGCAACCAGGAGGGAGAGTCAGTGTAGAGTGTAGGCCGTGGAGGGGGAGCAGAGCAGGCAGGGACCAGGGTGAGCTCTGTCCTGATTGATGTGGACAGGTTAATACCAGGCCAGACAGCACCTCAGACAGCCCACTGCCATCAGGAAGCCATGCAATATTTAGAGGTCAGTGAATTAAAACCCTTCCCCTGCTCCTAGCTGCTACTGCTGCTCTGTCAGAGGCTTCTGACTAAAATAGGAATGTATACTTCTCCCCCTCCAGGAATAGTAACAGAGCGGGTCAGGAGGGAGAGGGAGTCTGCCTTCCTGGCCAGTTTCCATCCCTCCTCTCCCCTACAGGACAGCAATCTGGAACTCACACGGAGAGAGAGAGAGACAGAGACAGGGAGAGAGCGATAGATAGATAGATAGATAGATAGATAGATAGATAGATAGATAGATAGATAGATAGATAGAGAGACAGAGACAGAAAGACAAAAAACAGAGCAAACTAGAGTGCTATTTGTCCCTAAACAGAGAGTACACCGTGGCAGAATACCTGACCACTGTGACTGACCCAAAAATTAAGAACATCTTTGACTATGTAGACTCAGTGAGCATAGCTGTTCTATTGAGAAAGGCCACTGAAGGCCGACCTGGCTCTCAAGAGAAGAAACTGAGCTGCGCTTCCTAATCTCCTGCCAAATGTATGACCATATTAGAGACACATGCTTCCTTCAGATTACACAGACCCACAAATAATCTACTGGGTGAAATACCACAGTGTACAATCACAGCAGCAAGATTTGTGACCTGTTGCCATAAGAAAAGGACAACCAGTGAAGAACAAACACCATTGTAAATACAACCTATATTTATGTTTATTTTATATTTGCACATCATTTACAACCCTGTAAATAGACATACTATGACGTTGGAAATGTCTTTATTCTTTTGGGACTTTTGTGAGTGTAATGTTTACCATACAGTTGTATTGTTTATTTCACTCTTGTTTATTATCTATTTCACTAACATATGTTTCCCATGCCAATAAAGCCCCTTGCATTGCATTGAATTCAATGTAAGAGAGAGAGAGAGAGAGAGAGAGAGAGAGAGAGAGAGAGAGAGAGAGAGAGAGAGAGAGAGAGAGGAGTAGAGAGAGAAAGACATCGAGGGAAAGAGAAAAGACATCGAGAAAGAGGAGAGAGAGAGAGAGAGAGAGAGAGAGAGAGAGAGAGAGAGAGAGAGAGAGAGAGAGAGATTCTTCTCCTTAGCAGTCAACCCTGCATGCCTGGCAGAGCTATGATTTTTTCACTTAGTTTTCAATCAACATCATTAGAACGTTTCCCAATTATATCCCCTTAAATTCTGCTTCCTTTCAGCTTCAGTTCTACTTCCTTTACTTCCCTAGGTAATGCATTTGCTTAGTGATATAACCAATCATATCTTCAGTAGGCCTTTTCTGCTGCAGGTTGATGCTTTATGAAAATGAGTGACAGCCAATCAAATAAATGATCAATAGGAGGTCAAGGCGGCTTGCAGCGAATGGCCCCTGGCGGGGGTCTGAGCATGGAGTCTGTCCACAGGGGGCGGTGAGCAGGAGGCCCCTCAGGCTGTCTATGAAATACTTCCCATCCTTCTGAGAGACACAGAGAAGAGAGCCTTTGGCTGCCACACAGGAGGCCTCTGCTATGAGAGGACGGAGCCTGGTGGGGGAGGAGGGGGGCAGCAGTAAATAATGTGAAGGATGGCATCTTCCTCCCTGGCTTGCACTATGCAGGCTCCCACCTCGCCCCAGCACATACACATACAAGGGCTGCGGTGTGTGATTTACGAGACAGCTCGATAACGTTGGGTGATTTGCGCTGCTCGTTTTCACCCCCTGATCTCTACCCAATGATATCATCATCCAACTCTAATCCCCCACTAAAGCCCCTCTCATCCCTCCATCCCTCCATCCAGCCTTCTCTCCATCCCTTCCCCTCTCCTTATTTTCAGCCCTCTCCCCCTTTTCATCTCACGTTAGTGCTGGTTGGGAGAGGAGCAGGGATATGAGCCATGCTGGTGTTTAGGCTCCATTTACAACATGACATCTATCCAGACCACAGAAGACTGATTTGAGTTTGAAGCATTTTACGTGCCCTTATGCCCTCATCCTTTTACATTGCTGCCTTCACAGCGAGAGAGAGAGGCTGTGAATGTGTGTTTGTAAGAGACAAATCGTACGGCTGCTAAAGGTTGCTGCACATTTACAACTTTTCTTGCGGGAAATGTGAGAGACGCCGTTTATCAGTCATACATTCCTATGTTATACAAAGCAGGGGGCTTTGAGGTCCTCTGCCAACTCTCAAACCATCAGTCCCAGTCCCATCTGACTCATTCCTCCACAGAGAAATCAGACAGACTCTCCCCAGGCCAGACTCTCCCATCCCACAGATGAGCCAGACAGATTTTCATAATGAAATTGCCAATTATAGAAATTGCAGAGCCTTGCTTTGTACATTGATGAGTGGTGGCTAACTGGTTAGAGGGCAATGGAGATCAATAGGGAAGTGAATAAAGACTGAAGGACTCCAGACAATCTATCTATCTATCTATCTATCTATCTATCTATCTATCTATCTATCTATCTATCTATCTATCTATCTATCTATCTATCTATCTATCTATCTATCTATCTATCTATCTATCTATCTATCTATCTATCTATCTATCTATCTATCTCTTCAGCCACTTTTATTCTCTCTCCCTCCCTCCCTCTCTCTGTCCTCCCCCCTCCCTCCCATTTCTTTCTTTCTCTCTCTCTCCCGCCCCCTACCTCCCTCCCATCTCTCTCTTTCTCTCTCCCTGTCCTCCCCTCTCCCTCTCCTCTCTCTCCTTCCCTCCCTCCCTCCATCATCTCTCTCTCTCTATGACACGTCCAAGTGAACGTGTCCGGATGTCACTCTGGTCCACAGCTGGGGATGTGAACAGTAATCAGCACAGGACCAATTAGACAGTTCTGCTCGTTAGCTGTGACCAGTGTTCCCAGTGCTGCCATTACAACACTGTTACACCACCATTACATCACCGTTACACCACTGTTACGCCACCCTTACACCAGTAATACACCACTGTTACACCACCATTACATCACAATTACACCACTGTTACACCACCGTTACACCACCATTACATCACCGTTACACCAGTAATACACCAATGTTACGCCACCATTACATCACAATTACACCACCATTACACTACTGTTACACCAACATTACATCACCGTTACACCAGTAATACACCACTGTTACACCACCATTACATCACCGTTACATCAGTATTACATCACCGTTACACCAGTATTACATCACCGTTACACCAGTATTACATCACCGTTACACCAGTAATACATCACCGTTACACCAGTATTACATCACTGTTACACCAGTAATACATCACCGTTACACCAGTAATACATCACCGTTACACCAGTATTACATCACCGTTACACCAGTAATACATCACCGTTACACCAGTACTACACTACTGTAACATCACTGTTACACCAGTATTACACTACTGTTACACCACCATTACATCACCGTTACACCACCATTACATCACCGTTACACCAGTATTACATCACCGTTACACCAGTATTACATCACCGTTACACCAGTATTACACTACCGTTACACCACCATTACATCACCGTTACACCAGTACTACACTACTGTTACACTACTGTTACACCACCATCACCATTACACCAGTATTACACTACTGTTACATCACTGTTACACCAGTATTACACTACCGTTACACCAGTATTACACTACTGTTACACCACCATTACATCACCGTTACACCAGTATTACACTACTGTTACACCACCATTACATCACCGTTACCCCACCGTTACACCAGTATTATACTACTGTTACATCACCATTACACCACTATTACACTACCGTTACACCAGTATTACCCTACTGTTACATCACCGTTACACCAGTATTACACTACTATTACACTACCGTTACACCAGTATTACACTACTGTTACACCACCATTACACCAGTATTACACTACTGTTACATCACGTTACACCAGTATTACACTACAGGTACATCACCATTACACCAGTATTACACTACTGTTACACCACCATTACACCAGTATTACACTACTGTTACACCACCATTACATCACCATTACACCAGTATTACACTACTGTTACATCACCGTTACACCACCGTTACACTACCGTTACACCAGTATTACACTACTGTTACACCACCATTACATCACCATTACACCAGTATTACACTACTGTTACACCACCATTACATCACCATTACACCAGTATTACACTACTGTTACATCACCGTTACACCACCATTACATCACCATTACACCAGTATTACCTTACTGTTACACCACCATTACATCACCATTACACCAGTATTACACTACCGTTACACCAGTATTACACTACTGTTACACCACCATTACACCAGTATTACACTACTGTTACATCACCGTTACACCACCATTACATCACCATTACACCAGTATTACACTACTGTTACATCACCGTTACACCACCATTACATCACCATCACACCAGTATTACCCTACTGTTACACCACCATTACATCACCATTACACCAGTATTACACTACCGTTACACCAGTATTACACTACTGTTACACCACCATTACACCAGTATTACACTACTGTTACATCACCGTTACACCACCATTACATCACCATTACACCAGTATTACACTACTGTTACACCACCATTACATCACCATTACACCAGTATTACACTACTGTTACATCACCGTTACACCACCATTACATCACCATTACACCAGTATTACCCTACTGTTACACCACCATTACACCACCATTACACCAGTATTACACTACTATTACACTACCGTTACACCAGTATTACACTACTGTTACACCACCATTACACCAGTATTACACTATTATTACACTACCATTACACCAGTATTACACTACTGTTACATCACCGTTACACCACCATTACATCACCATTACACCAGTATTACCCTACTGTTACACCACCATTACATCACCATTACACCAGTATTACACCACTATTACACTGCCGTTACACCAGTATTACACTACTGTTACATCACCATTACACCACTATTACACTACCGTTACACCAGTATTACCCTACTGTTACACCACCATTACATCACCGTTACACCAGTATTACACTACTGTTACACCACCATTACATCACCATTACACCAGTATTACACTACTGTTACACCACCATTACATCACCGTTTCCCCACCGTTACCCCAGTATTACACTACTGTTACACGGCTACACCATGACCCAACTGCCTGTGTCATCGTCACGCTTGGGAATGGGTCAGAGGCAGGGGCGCAGGGTGGGGTACTGCTGTGTAGCATGAGTTACATGGTACTGCATGTGGCAGGGTGGGGTTCTGTGCCAGTCGATTGGTCTATTCTGCCCTGCTGGAGTCCATTCTGCTCTCCCCTCTGACACAGCACAGACAGGAATCAATCAGAGAGAACTACACAGCTCCACACAGGGGATATAGGCCTCTCACTGTGCAGGTAGCAGACTCATCTTTACAAGGGCAGGGAGACAGGGCTTTATTACACTATGCGGGACAGACCCCTATCTTGTCCTACCAGTGATTTGAGCATGTCCTGAGAAAGGTCTCTGTCCTGTCCCAGGTGGAGGTTAGAGCAGCGTGATGGTTAGGCCTGTCTGAGAGGATGAACACGAACATTCTGGAGGTGTGGAAATATCCGCACGTACCTTATGAGGTGCAGGCAGAACTCAATAACTGGGTGAATGTCACTTTGGCTCATTTTTCAAGCTTTAACCTTTCTGGAAAGCTGAATAATTGAAGATGTCTATCTGCGGTTGGTTGGCCTCTATCTCGCCTCCCCTTTACAGTGTTTCTAGACCGCCACTCCACTCCGGCCCGCGAGTGAAAATGGCAAGACGAATGCAGCGAGGTATTCCTGATAATTGGCCTTAGCCGTGCCGACGGGCTACGGGCTGCAAGCCTGCCTTGGAAAAATGTTGTGGTCACTGAGCCTTCTGGAGGAAGAAGTGAAGCAGGCCCTAAACCTGCCTCTCTCTTTGGCAGTAACACTCTACATGTATATTTCAGTCATTTAGCAGACTTTTTTACCCAGAGCAACTGACAGGGGTAATTAGGGGTTAAGTGCCTTGCTCAAGGACACATTTAAAAAAATCACCTGGTCAGCTCGGGGATTTGAACCAGCGACCTTTCGGTTACTGGCACGCTCTTAACCGCTAGGCTACCTGCCGCCCCTACATGATAATAACATGATAATGATGATTTATTGTTTGTCATTAGGGCTAGAGAGCATCATGATACACTACCGGTCAAAAGTTTTAGAACACCTACTCATTCAAGGGTTTTTATTGATTTTTTACTGTTTTCTACATTGAAGAATAATAGTGAAGACATCAAAACTATGATAAAACACATATGGAATCATGTAGTATCCAAAAAAGTGTTAAATAAATCAAAATATATTTTAGAATTTAGATTCTTCAAGGTAGCCACCCTTTTGCCTTGATGACAGCTTTGCACACTCTTGCCATTCTCTCAACCAGCTTCATGAGGTAGTCACCTGGAATGCATTTCAATTAACAGGTGTGACTTCTTTGTGGAATTTATTTCCTTCTTAATGATTTTGAGCCAATCAGTTGTCACGCCTTGGTCTTAGTATTTTGTGTTTTCTTTAATTATTTGTTAGGCCAGGGTGTGACATGGGGTTATTGTATTTTCGTATTGGGGTTTGTAGTATTTGGGATCGCGGCTGAGTAGGGGTGTTGTATAGGCTTGGCTGCCTGAGGCGGTTCTCAATCAGAGTCAGGTGATTCTCGTTGTCTCTGATTGGGAACCGTATTTAGGTAGCCGGGGTTTCACTGTGTATTTCGTGGGTGATTGTTCCTGTCTCTGTGTAGTTTCACCAGATAGGCTGTAATTAGGTTTCACGTTCCATTTGTTGTTTTGTATTTTGTATAGTTATTTCACGTGTCACGTTTTCCATTAAAGTCATGAGTAACCACCACGCTGCATTTCGGTCCGACTCTCTTTCGACAAACGAAGAACGACGTTACATCAGTTATGTTGTGACAAGGTAGGTGTGGCATACAGAAGATATTCCTATTTGGTAAAAGACCAAGTCCATATTATGGCAAGAACAGCCCAAATAAGCAAAGAGAAACAACAAATTACTTTAAGACATGGAGGTCAGTCATTTCAAGAACTTCAAGGGAAGTCGCAAGGGCAGTCGCAAAAACTATCAAGCGCTATGATGAAACTGGCTCTCATGAGGACCGCCACAGGAATGGAAGACCCAGAGTTACCTCTGCTGCAGAGGATACGTTCATTAGAGTTAACTGCACCTCAGATTGCAGCCCAAATAAATGCTTCACAGAGTTCAAGTAACAGACACATCTCAACATCAACTGTTCAGGGGAGACTAAATGACCCCAATAATCAGAAGAGACTTGCTTGGGCCAAGAAACATAAATGCAATGGACATTAGACCGGTGGAAATATGTATTTTGGTTTGACAAGTCCAAATTGGAGATTTTTGGTTCCAACCGCCATGTCTTTGTGAGACGCGTTGTGGGTGAACAGACGTTGTGGATGAACAGATTCTGGGAACTAGAGAAAAGAGTACTGAGGGCTGTACTGGGGAGAGTACTGGGGGCTGTAAATTAACTAGCCACCTAGCTGACTGACTAACCTTAGTGGGGTCAGAGATTAGGACAACAGTGTCTCTGTCTGTGGCTGGGCTTGGCTAGCACTAACCCAACACAACCAGCAGGACTGTCTTTAACTTCTCCCCATGGGCTGGAGAAGACAGAGAAGAGAACAATGACGAGAGAAGGGGAGGAGACAGAGGTGAGGAGAGAAGAAGAGAAGGAGAGGAGACAGAGGTGAGGAGAGAAGGAGAGAAGGAGAGGAGGCAGAGGCGAGGAGAGAAGAAGAGAAGGAGAGGAGACAGAGGTGAGGAGAGAAGGAGAGGAGACAGAGGTGAGGAGAGAAGAAGAGAAGGAGAGGAGACAGAGGTGAGGAGAGAAGGAGAGAAGGAGAGGAGGCAGAGGCGAGGAGAGAAGAAGAGAAGGAGAGGAGACAGAGGTGAGGAGAGAAGGAGAGGAGACAGAGGAGACAGAGGTGAGGAGAGAAGGAGAGGAAACAGAGGTGAGGAGAGAAGGAGAGAAGGAGAGGAGACAGAGGTGAGGAGAGAAGAAGAGAAGGAGAGGAGACAGAGGTGAGGAGAGAAGGAGAGGAAACAGAGGTGAGGAGAGAAGGAGAGAAGGAGAGGAGGCAGAGGTGAGGAGAGAAGGAGAGAAGGAGAGGAGACAAAGGTGAGGAGAGAAGGAGAGAAGGAGAGGAGACAGAGGTGAGGAGAGAAGGAGAGAAGGAGAGGAGACAGAGGTGAGGAGAGAAGGAGAGGAAACAGAGGTGAGGAGAGAAGGAGAGAAGGAGAGGAGGCAGAGGTGAGGAGAGAAGGAGAGAAGGAGAGAAGACAAAGGTGAGGAGAGAAGGAGAGAAGGAGAGGAGGCAGAGGTGAGGAGAGAAGAAGAGAAAGAGAGGAGACAGAGGTGAGGAGAGAAGGAGAGGAGGCAGAGGTGAGGAGAGAAGGAGAGAAGGAGAGGAGACAAAGGTGAGGAGAGAAGGAGAGAAGGAGAGGAGGCAGAGGTGAGGAGAGAAGAAGAGAAGGAGAGGAGACAGAGGTGAGGAGAGAAGGAGAGAAGGAGAGGAGGCAGAGGTGAGGAGAGAAGAAGAGAAGGAGAGGAGACAGAGGTGAGGAGAGAAGGAGAGGAGACAGAGGTGAGGAGAGAAGGAGAGAAGGAGAGGAGACAGAGGTGAGGAGAGAAGAAGAGAAGGAGAGGAGACAGAGGTGAGGAGAGAAGGAGAGGAAACAGAGGTGAGGAGAGAAGGAGAGAAGGAGAGGAGGCAGAGGTGAGGAGAGAAGGAGAGAAGGAGAGAAGACAAAGGTGAGGAGAGAAGGAGAGAAGGAGAGGAGGCAGAGGTGAGGAGAGAAGAAGAGAAGGAGAGGAGACAGAGGTGAGGAGAGAAGGAGAGAAGGAGAGGAGACAAAGGTGAGGAGAGAAGGAGAGAAGGAGAGGAGACAAAGGTGAGGAGAGAAGGAGAGAAGGAGAGGAGGCAGAGGTGAGGAGAGAAGGAGAGAAGGAGAGGAGACAGAGGTGAGGAGAGAAGGAGAGAAGGAGAGGAGGCAGAGGTGAGGAGAGAAGAAGAGAAGGAGAGGAGACAGAGGTGAGGAGAGAAGGAGAGGAAACAGAGGTGAGGAGAGAAGGAGAGAAGGAGAGGAGGCAGAGGTGAGGAGAGAAGAAGAGAAGGAGAGGAGACAGAGGTGAGGAGAGAAGGAGAGGAAACAGAGGTGAGGAGAGAAGGAGAGAAGGAGAGGAGGCAGAGGTGAGGAGAGAAGGAGAGAAGGAGAGGAGACAAAGGTGAGGAGAGAAGGAGAGAAGGAGAGGAGGCAGAGGTGAGGAGAGAAGAAGAGAAGGAGAGGAGACAGAGGTGAGGAGAGAAGGAGAGGAAACAGAGGTGAGGAGAGAAGGAGAGAAGGAGAGGAGACAGTGAGGAGAGAAGAAGAGAAGGAGAGGAGACAGAGGTGAGAAGAGAAGGAGAGAAGGCAGGATAAGGTTTACACCCTGCTGTGTTTCAGTGTGACATAAGCAGCAGATCACAGTGAGGAGAGACACAGGAGGAAAGGAGAGCAACTGAGATATGGTTCACACACGGTCATGTTCATCTAACAGCTGTTCTCCTCATGGCAGGGGAGAGCAGAGAGGCAGAAGAGCAGCATACTGCTGAGAGGTCCATATCATCTCCAGATATACAGCAGGCTCAGGCCCTCAGAGACCTGCCTGTCTACAGCCTGCCTGTCTACAACCTGCCTGTCTACAGCCTGACACACACACACTGCCTGGCCCTACCAGAGCCAAGCAAAGGCTAGGTCTGTTCCTGTTTTACTATCCCTAGTTGGCCCTGTGCACCATGGCTGTACTACTGTACTCTGACTGACTCTATTCCACTCTACAGAGCCACCAGTCCTCAGCTGACTGAGCACGTAGTCATTAACTGATCTAACAG
>NC_060182.1:33139216-33144216 GCF_021184085.1 Oncorhynchus gorbuscha | reverse complement strand
CTCTCTCCTCTTCCATCCTTTCTTTCCCCCCTCAAACCTTCTCCCACCTATCTCCTGATTCTGCCTCCTCAACCCTCCTCTCCTCCCTCTCTGCATCCCTTGACTCTCTATGTCCCTATCCTCCAGGCCGGCTCGGTCCTCCCTCTCCCGCTCCGTGGCTTTCTTCTCCCAGGGCTCCGGGCAACTGGAGGAAAACTCTTTCCTCTCGTCCTGGCATGTTTCTTCACCCCAACTCTCTCTCATCCTGTTTCTTCACCCCAAGCTGCTGCCTCTCACCCAGTTTCTCTTTGCCACCTTCTCCTCTCTCCTGAATCCTTCTTCTCCCCCCTCCTCCCTCTCTCAGATGACTCGTCAACCATTTTCTTCACCCCAATCCTCGTTTGCTAAGTCAAACGACACTGCTTTCTGCTCACACTGCCCTACCCTGTGCTCTGACCTCTTTTCCCTCTCCCCAGATGAAATCTCTCGTCTTGTTTCGGCCGGCCCCAACAACCTGCCCGCTTTCCCTATCCCCTCCTCTCTTCTCCAGACCATTTCCGGAGACCTTCTCCTTACCTCACCTCGCTCATCAACTCATCCCTGACCGTTGGCTACGTCCCTTCCGTCTTCAAGTCCTAGTTGTTCTCTTCACCCTCCGATGTCAACAATTACAGACCAGTATCCCTTCTTTCTTTTCTCCCCAAAACTCTTGAACGTGCTGTCCTTGGCCAGCTCTCCCGTTTCTCTCTCCCCAATGACCTTCTTGATCCAAATCAGTCAGGTTTCAAGACTAGTCATTCAACCCTGCTCTCCTCTGTATCACGGAGGCGCTCCGCACTGCTAAAGCTAACTTCTTCTCCCCAACTGCTCTCATCCTTCTAGATCTATCGGCTGCCTTCGATCTCCCCATCAGATCCTCCTCTCCACCCTCTCCGAGTTGGGCATCTCCCCCCCAACTGGATTGCGTCCTACCTGACAGGTCGCTCCTACCAGGTGGCGTGCGAGAATCTGTCTCCTCACCACGCTCTCTCACCACTGGTGTCCCCCAGGGCTCTGTTCTTGGCCCTCTCCTATTCTCGCTATACACCAAGTCACTTGGCTCTGTCATAACCTCACATGGTCTCTTTATCATTGCTATGCAGACCACACAATTAATCTTCTCCCTTTTCTTCTCCCAGGTGGCAACTCATCTCTGCATGTCTGGCAGACATATCAGTGTTTGACGGATCACCACCTCAAGCTGAACCTCGGCAAGACGGATGCTCTTCCTCCCGGGGACTGCCCAGTTCCATGATCTCTCACGGTTGACAACTCCATTGTGTCCTCCTCCCAGAGCGCCAAACCTTCGTGATCCTGGACAATTCAATTCAAGGGTGGCCCGTTCCTGGGTTCATGCTCTACAACATCCGCAAGTGAGGTAGACCCTGCCTATACAGGAAGCGGCGCAGGTCCTAATCCAGGCACTTGTCATCTCCCGTCTGGATTACACATACAGAAGTTTCCCTGCCTGTGCCATTAAACAACTCAAAGACATTACAAATGTCATATTATATATATACAGTGTTTTAACAATCCGCTACAAATGGTGCTAAAGGACAGAAGATAAAGGCTCTGAAATAACCCAAACAAATATGGTTTCCACCTCTATTTCCCTACCACTGAGTGTTTGCTCCCGCTCAGCCCAGTCAAAACTGTTCGCTGCCCTGGCCCCCAATGGTGGTCACAAATCTTGCTGCCAGGATGGCACACTGGAGACACCTGAAACCCCACCTCTTTAGAATACCTAGGATAGTTTTCTCACCCCAAAGTTTTAGATTTTGTTTTCGAGTGACTGTCCCATTTGTGGATCTTTGTAATCTTGGATAAATATAAATCTCTTAAATGTAAATGTAAATATATATTGGGCTATGAAAAAAAATATATTATATCTCACACAACTCTTCTCTCTCAACTCTCTCTCTCTCTCTCTCTCTCTCTCTCTCTCTCTCTCTCTCTCTCTCTCTCTCTCTCTCTCTCTCTCATCCTCTGTTTCTTCTCCCCAACTCTCTCTCTCGCGTCTATGTTTTTTTCACCCCAATTCTCTCTCTCTCTCTCTCTCTCTCTCTCTCTCTGTCACCCTGTTTCTTCTGCTGATTTCACCCTGTTTCTTCTCCCAACTGCCCTTTCTCTCTCGTCCTATGTTTCTTCAAGCAACCTCAGATCCTGTTTCTTCACCCCAACTCTTTCTCTCACCCAGTTTCTTCTCCCCAAATCTCTGTTGACTCTCTCCAGCACAGCTATGTTTCACAGCCCAACACAGGGTAAAACAGGGTAACATAGAGTTTCACAGGGCACACAGGGTAACACGGGTAAAACAGGTTTCAGGGTAACCAAACTCTCACAGAGTAACCCTGTTTCTTCTCCCCAACTAACACTGGGTAACATGTTTCTTCTCCCCAACAGGGTAACACTCTCTAACTTTCTCGGTCCAGGGTAACAACTGGGTAGCACGGGGTAAAACATGATAACACTTTGTAACATCTCTCTCAGGGTAACATTGGGTAACACCCTCTGTAAAACATATAACACCCTGTTTCTTCTCACAAGTAACACTGGGTAACACTCTCTCTCAGGGTCAGACTATGTTTCTTCTCCCCAAAACAGGGTAACACTGGGTAAAACAGGGTTTCTTCTCCCCAACACAGGGTGAAACAGGGTAACACAGGGTAACACAGGGTAAAACTAACACTCTTTAACATCCTGTTTCTTCTCCCCCAACACGCGGTAAAACTCTCTCTATATCTCTTTCTAAAACAGGCTAATACAGGGTAAAATAACACAGGGTGACTAATGGCACACAGGGTAAAACAGGGTAACAAATAGGTAACACACTGTAACAGAGGGCCAAACGGGACAGGAAGAAGCAGACCAAAATAACAGGGTAGTCAAGATCCATCTGGGACATCCTCTGTTTCTTCTCAACCACATTGGCCTGAGTTTTTTCACCTAGGACTGCACATCAACATTGTGAGAGGCCTATGGAGACAGTCTCGTCCTAGGTTTCTTCAAACTCATGGAAGAGGTTTCTTCTCCCCAACTCTCTTTCTCTCTAAGATAGTTTCTTCACCCAACTGCGATCTCATCCTGTTTCTTCAGAACTCTTTGAGTTTCTTCTCCCCAAATCTCTCTCTCGATGTTTCTTCTCCCCAACTATTCTGGAGTCTTTGTTGTCCTAGTTTCTTCACCCCAACTCTCTCCTATTGTCTCGTCCTATGTTTCTTCACCCAAACTCTCTCTCTCACCCTGTTTCTTCTCCCCAACTCTCTCTCGTCCTATGTTTCTTCTCCCCAACTCTCTCTCAGAGTGTGAGTCCTATGTTTCTTCACCCCAACTGGCTCTCTCATTCCTATATCAGCCTCTCTCTTTTGACCAGGGCCTCTAAGTAGTGCACGATATATGGAATAGGGTGCCATCTCTCACCCTGTTTCTTCTCCCCAACTAGCAAGGGTCTCACCCTGAGTCCTCCCCCAACTCTGAGCTCTCACCCTGTTTCTTCTCCCACAACTCTCTCACTCTCGTCCACTTCTCCCCAACTCTCACTCTCACCCTGTTTCTTCTCCCCAACTCTCTCTCTCACCCTGTTTCTTCCCCCAACTGTCTCTCTCTCTCTCTCTCTCTCTCTCTCTCTCTCTCTCTCTCACTCTCTCTCTCTCTCTCTCTCTCCTCCTATGTTTCTTCACCCCAACTCTCTCACACCCTGTTTCTTCTCCCCAACTCTCTCTCTCTCTCAGATGGAGGTGAAGAGAAGTTTCTTCCCCCACTCTCTCTCTCACCCGATGTTTCTTCACCCCAGCTCTCTCTCTCACTCTGTTTCTTCTCCCCAATTCAATTCAATTCAATTCAAGGGCTTTATTGGCATGGGAAACATGTGTTAACATTGCCAAAGCAAGTGAGGTAGACAACATACAAAGTGAATATATAAAGTGAAAAACAACAAAAATGAACAGTAAACATTACACATACAGAAGTTTCAAAACAATAAAGACATTACAAATGTCATATTATATATATACAGTGTTTTAACAATATACAAATGGTTAAAGGACAGAAGATAAAATAAATAAGCATAAATATGGGTTGTATTTACAATGGTGTTTGTTCTTCACTGCCTTGCCCTTTTCTCGTGGCCATTAGGTCACAAATCTTGCTGAAGTGATGGCACACTGTGGAATTTCACCCAGTAGATATGGGAGTTTTCAAAATTGATTTGTTTTCGAATTATTTGTGGATCTGTGTAATCTTGGGTAAATATGTCTCTCTAATATGGTTATATATTGGGCTTGACTCTTTCTTCTCCACAACTCTCTCTCTCTCTCTCTCTCTCTCTCTCCACCCCTCTCCTCTCTCTCTCCTCCTCCATCCCCTCTCCATCCTCTGTTTCTTCTCCCCAACTCTCTCTCCCTATCCCTCTCATCCTCTCTCTCTCCATCCCATCACTCTCATCCCTCTCTCCATCCCATCACCCTGTTTCTTCTGCTGATTTACATGTTTAATTCACAGGTGCCCTTTCCCCTATCAGGAAGCAACCTCAGATCAGTGCTGCTCTCCTGTTGACAGACTACTGCTGCACAGCACAGCTCTATAGACACAGCAAACACAGGGTAAAACAGGGTAACATAGAGTAACACAGGGCACACAGGGTAACACGGGGTAAAACAGGCTAATTCAGGGTAACCAAAGGTAACACAGAGTAACACAGGGCACACAGGATAACACTGGGTAACACGGGGTAAAACAGGGTAACACTGGGTAACACGGGGTAAAACAGGGTAACACTGGGTAGCACGGGGTAAAACATGATAACACTTTGTAACATGGGGTAAAACAGGGTAACATTGGGTAACACGGGGTAAAACAGGATAACACGGGGTAAAACAGGATAACACTGGGTAACACGGGGTCCCCAGGGTGAGACTGGGTAACATCCCAGGGTAACACTGGGTAAAACAGGGTAACACTGGGTAACACAGGGTGAAACAGGG
>NC_060182.1:33106716-33131716 GCF_021184085.1 Oncorhynchus gorbuscha | reverse complement strand
CTACTGTTTACAGGCCTCCTGGGCCATATACAGCGTTTCTCACTGAGTTCCCTGAATTCCTATCAGACCTTGTAGTCATTGCAGATAATATTCTAATCTTTGGTGACTTTAATATTCACATGGAAAAGTCCACAGACCCACTCCAAAAGGCTTTTGGAGCCATCATCGACTCAGTGGGTTTTGTCCAACATGTCTCTGGACCCACTCACTCTCACAGTCATACGCTGGACCTAGTTTTGTCCCATGGAATAAATGTTGTGGATCTTAATGTTTTTCCTCATAATCCTGGACTATCAGACCACCATTTTATTACGTTTGCAATTGCAACAAATAATCTGCTCAGACCCCAACCAAGGAACATCAAAAGTCGTGCTATAAATTCACAGACAACACAAAGATTCCTTGATGCCCTTCCAGACTCCCTCTGCCTACCCAAGGACGCCAGAGGACAAAAATCCGTTAACCACCTAACTGAGGATCTCAATTTAACCTTGCGCAATACCCTAGATGCAGTTGCACCCTAAAAACTAAAAAAATGTCTCATAAGAAACTAGCTCCATGGTACACAGAAAATACCCGAGCTCTGAAGCAAGCTTCCAGAAAATTGGAACGGAAATGGCGCCACACCAAACTGGAAGTCTTCCGACTAGCTTGGAAGGATGGTACCGTGCAGTACCGAAGAGCCCTTACTGCTGCTCGATCGTCCTATTTTTCTAACTTAATTGAGGAAAATAAGAACAATCCGAAATTCCTTTTTGATACTGTGGCAAAGCTAACTAAAAAGCAGCATTCCCCAAGAGAGGATGACTTGCACTTTAGCAGTGATAAATTCATGAACTTCTTTGAGGAAAAGATTATGATTATTAGAAAGCAAATTACGGACTCCTCTTTAAACCTGCGTATTCCTCCAAACCTCAGTTGTCCTGAGTCTGCACAACTCTGCCAGGACCTAGGATCAAGAGAGACGCTCAAGTGTTTTAGTACTATATCTCTTGACACAATGATGAAAATAATCATGGCCTCTAAACCTTCAAGCTGTATACTGGACCCTATTCCAACTAAACTACTGAAAGAGCTGCTTCCTGTGCTTGGCCCTCCTATGTTGAACATAATAAACGGCTCTCTATCCACTGGATGTGTACCAAACTCACTAAAAGTGGCAGTAATAAAGCCTCTCTTGAAAAAGCCAAACCTTGACCCAGAAAATATAAAAAACTATCGGCCTATATCGAATCTTCCATTCCTCTCAAAGATTTTAGAGAAGGCTGTTGCGCAGCAACTCACTGCCTTCCTGAAGACAAACAATGTATACGAAATGCTTCAGTCTGGTTTTAGACCCCACCATAGCACTGAGACGGCACTTGTGAAGGTGGTAAATGACATTTTGATGGCATCGGACCGAGGCTCTGCATCTGTCCTCGTGCTCCTAGACCTTAGTGCTGCTTTTGATACCATCGATCACCACATTCTTTTGGAGAGATTGGAAACCCAAATTGGTCTACACGGACATGTTCTGGCCTGGTTTAGGTCTTATCTGTCGGAAAGATATCAGTTTGTCTCTGTGAATGGTTTGTCCTCTGACAAATCAACTGTACATTTTGGTGTTCCTCAAGGTTCTGTTTTAGGACCACTATTGTTTTCACTATATATTTTACCTCTTGGGGATGTTATTCGAAAACATAATGTAAACTTTCACTGCTATGCGGATGACACACAGCTGTACATTTCAATGAAACATGGTGAAGCACCAAAATTGCCCTCGCTAGAAGCATGTCTTTCAGACATAAGGAAGTGGATGGCTGCAAACTTTCTACTATTAAACTCGGACAAAACAGAGATGCTTGTTCTAGGTCCCAAGAAACAAAGAGATCTTCTGTTGAATCTGACAATTAATCTTAATGGTTGTACAGTCGTCTCAAATAAAACTGTGAAGGACCTCGGCGTTACTCTGGACCCTGATCTCTCTTTTGAAGAACATATCAAGACCATTTCGAGGACAGCTTTTTCCATCTACGTAACATTGCAAAAATCAGAAACTTTCTGTCCAAAAATGATGCAGAAAAATTAATCCATGCTTTTGTCACTTCTAGGTTAGACTACTGCAATGCTCTATTTTCCGGCTACCCGGATAAAGCACTAAATAAACTTCAGTTAGTGCTAAATACGGCTGCTAGAATCCTGACTAGAACCAAAAAATTAGATCATATTACTCCAGTGCTAGCCTCTACACTGGCTTCCTGTCAAAGCAAGGGCTGATTTCAAGGTTTTACTGCTAACCTACAAAAAGCATTACATGGGCTTGCTCCTACCTACCTCTCTGATTTGGTCCTGCCGTACATACCTATACGTACGCTACGGTCACAAGACGCAGGCCTCCTAATTGTCCCTAGAATTTCTAAGCAAACAGCTGGAGGCAGGGCTTTCTCCTATAGAGCTCCATTTTTATGGAACGGTCTGCCTACCCATGTCAGAGACGCAAACTCGGTCTCAACCTTTAAGTCTTTACTGAAGACTCATCTCTTCAGTGGGTCATATGATTGAGTGTAGTCTGGCCCAGGAGTGGGAAGGTGAACGGAAAGGCTCTGGAGCAACGAACCGCCCTTGCTGTCTCTGCCTGGCCGGTTCCCCTTTTTCCACTGGGATTCTCTGCCTCTAACCCTGTTACGGGGCTGAGTCACTGGCTTGCTGGGGCTCTCTCGTGCCGTCCCTGGGGGGGGATGCGTCACCTGGGTGGGTTGATTCACTGTTGTGGTCGGCCTGTCTGGGTTCCCCCACCCCTTGGGTTGTACCGTGTCGGAGATCTTTGTGGGCTATACTCGCCTTGTCTCAGGATGGTAAGTTGGTGGTTGAAGATTTCCCTCTAGTGGTGTGGGGCTGTGCTTTGGCAAAGTGGGTGGGGTTATATCCTTCCTGTTTGGCCCTGTCCGGGGTGTCCTCGGATGGGGCCACAGTGTCTCCTGACCCCTCCTGTCTCAGCCTCCAGTATTTATGCTGCAGTAGTTTATGTCGGGGGCTAGGGTCAGTTTGTTTATCTGGAGTACTTCTCCTGTCCTATTCGGTGTCCTGTGTAAATCTAAGTGTGCGTTCTAATTCTCTCCTTCTCTCTTTCTTTCTCTCTCTCGGAGGACCTGAGCCCTAGAACCATGCCCCAGGACTACCTGACATGATGACTCCTTGCTGTCCCCAGTCCACCTGGCCATGCTGCTGCTCCAGTTTCAACTGGCCTGGGCCCTAGGACCATGTCCCAGGACTACCTGACATGAGGACTCCTTGCTGTCCCCAGTCCACCTAGCCATGCTCCTGCTCCAGTTTCAACTGTTCTGCCTTACTATTATTCAACCATGCTGGTCATTTATGAACATTTGAACATCTTGGCCACGTTCTGTTATAATCTCCACCTGGCACAGCCAGAAGAGGACTGGCCACCCCACATATGCTCTCTCTAATTCTCTCTTTCTTTCTCTCTCTCTCGGAGGACCTGAGCCCTAGGACCGTGCCCCAGGACTACCTGACATGATGGCTCCTTGCTGTCCCCAGTCCATCTGACTGTGCTGCTGCTCCAGTTTCAACTGTTCTGCCTTATTATTATTTGACCATGCTGGTCATTTATGAACATTTGAACATCTTGGTCATGTTCTGTTATAATCTCTACCCGGCACAGCCAGAAGAGGACTGGCCACCCCACATAGCCCGGTTCCTCTCTAGGTTTCTTCCTAGGTTTTGGCCTTTCTAGGGAGTTTTTCCTAGCCACCGTGCTTTTACACCTGCATTGTTTGCTGTTTGGGGTTTTAGGCTGGGTTTCTGTACAGCACTTTGAGATATCAGCTGATGTACGAAGGGCTATATAAATAAATTTGATTTGATTTGATTTGATTATAGACACACAGTTATAAACACACAGTTATAGACACACAGTTATAGACACACAGTTATAAACACACAGTTATAGACACACAGATATAGACACACAGTTATAGACACACAGTTATAAACACACAGTTATAGACACACAGTTATAGACACACAGTTATAAACACACAGTTATAGACACACAGTTATAGACACACAGTTATAAACACACAGTTATAGACACACAGTTATAGACACACAGTTATAAACACACAGTTATAGACACACAGTTATAAACACACAGTTATAGACACACAGTTATAGACACACAGTTATAAACACACAGTTATAGACACACAGTTATAGACACACAGTTATAAACACACAGTTATAGACACACAGTTATAAACACACAGTTATAGACACACAGTTATAAATACACAGTTATAAACACACAGTTATAAACATACAGTTATAAACACACAGTTATAAACACACAGTTATAGACACACAGTTATAAACACACAGTTATAGAAACACAGTTATAAACACACAGTTATAGACACACAGTTATAAACACACAGTTATAGACACACAGTTATAGACACACAGTTATAAACACACAGTTATAGACACACAGTTATAAACACACAGTTATAGACACACAGTTATAAATACACAGTTATAAACACACAGTTATAAACATACAGTTATAAACACACAGTTATAAACACACAGTTATAGACACACAGTTATAAACACACAGTTATAGACACACAGTTATAAACACACAGTTATAGACACACAGTTATAGACACACAGTTATAGACACACAGTTATAAACACACAGTTATAGACACACAGTTATAAACACACAGTTATAGACACACAGTTATAAACACACAGTTATAGACACACAGTTATAAACACACAGTTATAGACACACAGTTATAGACACACAGTTATAAACACACAGTTATAGACACACAGTTATAGACACACAGTTATAAACACACAGTTATAGACACACAGTTATAAACACACAGTTATAGACACACAGTTATAAATACACAGTTATAAACACACAGTTATAAACATACAGTTATAAACACACAGTTATAAACACACAGTTATAGACACACAGTTATAAACACACAGTTATAGACACACAGTTATAGACACACAGTCTCATTTTCACACATACATGTACACACTGACACTCCTTCACATACACTGTCAGACAAAGCCTACAGACAGAGCTCAGTACACTCCAAGTGCTTATCAGTAATTCAAGACCCATATCATTTACCAGTGTTTGTGAGTCTCTCTCCAGGCTGAGCGGCTTGGTGACAAAGTGACAGCAGCAGAGCCATTATTTGCTGTCTTCGGGCTGTGACAGATGACAGCACATCACTGGGCCAGCATTTCAACCAAAATTACACACGCACACACATAGTGACACGCAAGCACACATGCACACGCACTTGCTGACAAAAACACACACGCACACGCACACGCACACACACACACACACACACACACACACACACACACACACACACACACACACACACACACACACACACACACACACACACACACACACACACACACACACACACACACACACACACACACACACACACACACACACACACACACACACACACACACACACACACACACACACACACACACACACACACACACACACACACACACACACACACACACACACACACACACACACACACACACACACACACACACACACACACACACACACACACAGTTTCTCAGTGTGTACATTTCCTCTCCCCTGACACTCACTGGCAGATTTCTGCTACTTTGTACTGAAGGTGCAACAGAGTAACGATAGAACAATCATTTACAAGCACCGTGGCTATAATGTATTCACTCCGTGTCATTGTAGTCAGGACACAATAAGAGTTACAACCACGGACGCCCTCCAAAGTCAAACACCGATGAAGCAAATTCATTTGGGAGATGTCACTGAAAAGAACACCGCTACGGCAACAGAACGGTCACCTGTTTGAATGAGGTGGTATTGCTCCCTGCCCTGAACATGTTCCCTCCATCGTGAGTCGGAGCAGAGGTGGGGGCAGAGTTCAATGAGGACCAATGGGTCACAGACAGACAGGCAGACAGACAGACAGACAGACAGACAGACAGACAGACAGACAGACAGACAGACAGACAGACAGACAGACAGACAGAGGGTGTATCCTAAATGACACTGTGTTCCCTATAGTATGCTACTTTTGATCAGGGCCCATATAGGGAATAAAGTGCCCTTTGGGACATAACCAAACACACACCCAGCTCCCCAGAGCAGAGCAGAGCAGAGCAGAGCAGAGCAGAGCAGTCCAGACCAGACCAGTCCAGAGCAGTCCAGACCAGTCTAGAGCAGTCCAGAGCAGTCCAGAGCAGTCCAGCGCAGTCCAGACCAGTCCAGAACAGTCCAGCGCAGTCCAGACCAGACCAGAGCAGTCCAGACCAGAGTGTGCTTAAATAAAGTACTCAGACATAACAGCCAGCAGGGCCACCAGCCGTCACATGATCTGACAGCCCTGGTTCCTGTCCGAGCCTGTCGCCCAGGCAACGTGTCACTCAGTCCCATCCATCATGGAGGACGAGAGACGTGAGGCGAGGAACAGCAAAAGGAGGAGCGGGGCAAGGTTGGCAGAGAGAGAGAGAGAGAGAGAGAGAGAGAGAGAGAGAGAGAGAGAGAGAGAGAGAGAGAGAGAGAGAGAGAGAGAGAGAGAGAGAGACAGAGATAGAGAGATAGAGAGAAAGAGAGAAATAGAGAGAGAAATAGTGATAGAGAGATAGAGAGATAGAGAGAGATAGCGATAGAGATAGAGAGAGACAGAGATAGAGAGAAAGAGAGACAGAGATAGAGTGAGAGAAAGAGAGAGACAGAGAGAGAGATAGAGAAAGAGATAGACAGAGAGAGATAGAGATAGAGAGAAGTATACAGAGAGAAATAGAGAGGAGAGTGAGGAAAAGGGGCAACACTCATTAGATCATAATGACGTGTGAACTGTGAAGGCATCTCTTAATCAGACCGTGACACCTTATTTATGTTGCCAATTTGCTGTTTTCTCCAGCGTGACGACAGCAACGTCTTACTGTCTGAGCCCTGCCATGCGTCTGTCTATATGTCTGTCTGACAGTCTGTCTGTGTTACACTGAGCACACCGGCACTCACAGCCAGCTCTGGAATCATTAGTCCAACTCTCTCCTCCACTGCTATTTCTTCTCTATATTCTCCAGTAGATCTCCAGGAAGAGGGTTGGATTGAAAACCTACAGGACAGTAGATCTCCAGGAAGAGGGTTGGACTGAAAACCTACAGGACAGTAGATCTCCAGGAAGAGGGTTGGACTGAAGACCTAAAGGACAGTAGATCTCCAGGAAGAGGGTTGGACTGAAAACCTACAGGACAGTAGATCTCCAGGAAGAGGGTTAGACTGAATACCTACAGGACAGTAGATCTCCAGGATACAGGTTGGACCGAAAACCTACAGGACAGTAGATCTCCAGGAAGAGGGTTGGACTGAAAACCTACAGGACAGTAGATCTCCAGGAAGTGGGTTGGACTGAAGACCTACAGGACAGTAGATCTCCAGGAAGAGGTTTGGACTGAAGACCTACAGGACAGTAGATCTCCAGGAAGAGGGTTGGACTGAAAACCTACAGGACAGTAGATCTCCAGGAAGAGGGTTGGACTGAAGACCTACAGGACAGTAGATCTCCAGGAAGAGGGTTGGACAGCCCTGATGTACAGTATAACTCCTCTCCTTCCCTCCTCCCCGTTTCAACCTTCTCTTGTATATACTGATTTGCCATTGATTCATGCTAGTCTGCTTCCAGTTCCCAGGCCAGTATGATCTCTCAGATATCTCCTGCTGCTGTATCTGTTCTGTCTGTCATTGTATTGAGTGACCTGCTGCCCCCTGCTTCTACACAGTTGTTAACATGGCCATCCAGCACCTCAAACCACTCCACTCTGACTGCTGTATTACTGGTGCCGTGTATCAGCTAGCAGCAGGGCTGGATGCAGTGTTTGTGTGTGCGAGTGTGTGTGTGCGTACGTATGCCCCCGTGTATTTGTGCGTGTGCGTGCATGTTTATCACAGTGTGTGTGTATGTTTATCACAGTGTGTGTGTGCGTACGTATGCCCCCGTGTATTTGTGCGTGTGCGTGCGTGTTTATCACAGTGTGTGTGTATGCACGCCCGGGGCAGGTGATTCAGCCCGGGGCTCCACAGCACAAATAGAGCAACATTCAGGCATCTGTCAATGAGACTAATATCAAGCCCTACCCTGTCCAAACAGACAATCCAAACTATCCTCAACAGAGATTCACATAGCATGCAGGATTCAGCCAGGCCCTTCCCATTGACAGCATCCATGATGACTATTGATCAGCTAAAGACTCTTGGGCCCCGTACAGACATGACAGGATGAGTCACCAGTGAAAGTGCCACTTGTATTTAGGGCGATGAGCTCATTCTCACCAATACTGGAATGCTGTCCTGTTTCACTTGTGTTCCTTCTGTGTTACTGCCAGATATGCTCTATGGTTTAGCCAGAATCTAATTAGCTGAAGTGTCTGTGTGTGTGGCTGAGTGCCCAGACGGCCCACTATATCTCTCTCCACATGTTGGGGATGGGAGAGGAACACAGCGCTACAGTAAATCAGAACGTTACCTATTGTCTGTATATGGAAAACATTACTCTGGAGAACATTACTCTGGAAAACATTACTATGGAAAACATTACTATGGAAAACATTACTCTGGAGAACATTACTATGGAGAACATTACTCTGGAGAACATTACTATGGAGAACATTACTCTGGAGAACATTACTATGGAAAACATTACTCTGGAAAACATTACTCTGGAAAACATTACTATGGAAAACATTACTATGTTAAACATTACTCTGGAAAACATTACTCTGGAAAACATTACTATGGAAAACATTACTATGTTAAACATTACTCTGGAGAACATTACTAAGCCTAAATTGCATACTTTCATTTCTAACAAACACTTTCCTGAGGCTACTGTATTGCTAGCTACCAATACACTTGAAAAATTGGATAAGGCATTATAGATTATAAATTAAAAAGGGATTTGATGTTTCTCCACAGTCCTTTCAAATACATACACTACGCCCTGCTTCTATTCCTGAATCAGTCATAACTTAATGAAGGACTAAATGAATTGGCAAGCCTGGGTTGGATATAAAAAAGAAACCCCAAAATCTCCACAGAGAGAGAGAGAGAGAGAGAGAGAGGGAGAGAGAGAGAGAGGGAGAGAGGGAGAGAGCGAGAGCAGGGGAGAGAGGTGGAGGGAGAGAGAGAGAGCGAGGGAGAGAGGGGGGAGGGAGGGAGAGAGAGGGGGAGGGAGAGGGAGAGAGCGAGAGCGAGGGAGAGAGGGGGAGGGAGAGAGAGAGAGTGAGGGAGAGAAGGGGAGGGAGAGAGAGAGAGAGAGCGAGCGAGAGCGGGAGGAGAGAGGGGGAGAGAGAGAGAGAGAGAGAGAGAGAGAGAGAGAGAGAGAGAGAGAGAGAGAGAGAGAGAGAGAGGGAGAAGGGAGATAGAGAGATAAAGAGATGAAAAGGAGAGAGCAGAATAAAAAAATATTTTGATATGACCTTGACCTTGGATAATTGCAATTTGAATTAAATTCACACTTTGTCATGGTTCGAATGGACGAGGATGAAGATGAAAAGAGTTAGGGAATGTGGGACAGAGAAAGAGAAGAGGAGAGAGTGGGCAGCAGAGAGTGAGAGAGAAGAGAGAGAGTGAGAGAGAAAGAGAGAGAGAGTGAGAGACAGAGAGAGAGGTGCGGGGAATTTATAGCCCTGCTCGTGCACGAGACAGGACCGGGGAAGGGAGGAGGAGGGTGCGGGTGAGCCTATGCACGTTTGTCTCCCTGACTGAAGACACAGTGTCTGTTGATGCTAATGCCAAGCGGCCGGGCTCAGGGCCAAAGGCATTAAGTGGAATCGAATTCCACCAAACTAGCTTTAATCAGCAGGTTTTTAAGGTTCAAATGACTCTCCCTCTCCTCCAGCCCACTGGCCAAGGTTAAAGCAGACACAGACAGGCAGGGGATGTGTGGGGCTGTGTGGGGATGTGTGAGGCTGTGTGGGGATGTGTGAGGCTGTGTGGGGATGTGTGAGGCTGTGTGTGGAGGCTGTGTGGGGATGTGTGAGGCTGTGTGCGGATGTGTGAGGCTGTGTGGGGATGTGTGAGGCTGTGTGGGGATATGTGGGCCTGTGTGGGGATGTGTGGTGCTTTGTGGGGATGTGTGGGGATGTGTGGTGCTTTGTGGTGCTTTGTGGGGTTGTGTGGGGTTGTGTGGGGTTGTGTGGGGTTGTGTGGGGATGTGTGGTGCTTTGTGGTGCTTTGTGGGGTTGTGTGGTGCTTTGTGGGGTTGTGTGGGGTTGTGTGGGGCTGTGTGGTGCTTTGTGGGGTTGTGGGGGGATAGGTGGGGATGTGTGCGGTTGTGTGGGGATATGTGGGGATGTGTGGGGATGGGTGGGGCTGTGTGGTGCTTTGTGGGGATGGGTGGGGATGTGTGGGGTTGTGTGGGGATGTGTGCGGTTGTGTAGGGATGTGTGGGGATGGGTGGGGTTGTGTGGGGATGTGTGAGGCTGTGTGGGGATGTGTGAGGCTGTGTGTGGATGTGTGAGGCTGTGTGGGGATGTGTGAGGCTGTGTGCGGATGTGTGAGGCTGTGTGGGGATGTGTGAGGCTGTGTGGGGATATGTGGGGATATGTGGGCCTGTGTGGGGATGTGTGGTGCTTTGTGGGGATGTGTGGGGATGTGTGGTGCTTTGTGGTGCTTTGTGGGGTTGTGTGGGGTTGTGTGGGGTTGTGTGGGGATGTGTGGTGCTTTGTGGTGCTTTGTGGGGTTGTGTGGTGCTTTGTGGGGTTGTGTAGGGTTGTGTGGGGTTGTGTGGGGCTGTGTGGTGCTTTGTGGGGTTGTGGGGGGATAGGTGGGGATGTGTGCGGTTGTGTGGGGATATGTGGGGATGTGTGGGGATGGGTGGGGCTGTGTGGTGCTTTGTGGGGATGGGTGGGGATGTGTGGGGTTGTGTGGGGATGTGTGCGGTTGTGTAGGGATGTGTGGGGATGGGTGGGGTTGTGTGGGGATGTGTGGGGATGGGTGGGGATGGGTGGGGTTGTGTGGGGATGTGTGAGGCTGTGTGCGGATGTGTGAGGCTGTGTGGGGATGTGTGAGGCTGTGTGGGGATATGTGGGGATATGTGGGCCTGTGTGGGGATGTGTGGTGCTTTGTGGGGATGTGTGGGGATGTGTGGTGCTTTGTGGTGCTTTGTGGGGTTGTGTGGGGTTGTGTGGGGTTGTGTGGGGTTGTGTGGGGATGTGTGGTGCTTTGTGGTGCTTTGTGGGGTTGTGTGGTGCTTTGTGGGGTTGTGTGGGGTTGTGTGGGGCTGTGTGGTGCTTTGTGGGGTTGTGGGGGGATAGGTGGGGATGTGTGCGGTTGTGTGGGGATATGTGGGGATGTGTGGGGATGGGTGGGGCTGTGTGGTGCTTTGTGGGGATGGGTGGGGATGTGTGGGGTTGTGTGGGGATGTGTGCGGTTGTGTAGGGATGTGTGGGGATGGGTGGGGTTGTGTGGGGATGTGTGGGGATGGGTGGGGTTGTGTGGGGATGTGTGGGGATGGGTGGGGTTGTGTGGGGATATGTGGGGATGTGTGGGGATGGGTGGGGTTGTGTGGGGATGTGTGGGGATGTGTGGTGCTTTGTGGGGTTGTGTGGGGATGTGTGGGGCTGGTTTGGGATATGTGGGGTTGTGTGGGGATGTGTGGGGTTGTGTGGGGATGGGTGGGGTTGTGTGGGGATGTGTGGGGATGGATGGGGTTGTGTGGGGATATGTGGGGATGTGTGGGGCTGTGTGGGGATGTGTGGGGCTGTGTGGGGATGTGTGGGGCTGTGTGGGGATGTGTGGGGCTGTGTGGGGCTGTGTGGGATGTGTGGTGCTTTGTGGTGCTTTGTGGGGTTGTGTGGGGTTGTGTGGGGATGTGTGGGGATGGGTGGGGTTGTGTGGGGATGTGTGGGGTTGTGTGGGGATAGGTGGGGATGTGTGGGGATGGGTGGGGTTGTGTGGGGATATGTGTGGCTGTGTGGGGATGTGTGGTGCTTTGTGGGGTTGTGTGGGGCTGTGTGGGGATGTGTGGTGCTTTGTGGTGCTTTCTGGGGTTGTGTGGGGATGTGTGGGTTGGGGGATATGTGGGGATGTGTGGGGCTGTGCGGTGCTGTGTGGGGATGTGTGGGGCTGTTTGGTATTGTGGTTGTTGATGTGTGGGGTTGTGTGGGGAAGTGTGGGGCTGTGTGGGGATGTTTGGGGCTGTGTGGGGCTGTGTGGGGATGGGTGGGGCTGTGTGTGCTGTGTGGGGATGGGTGGGGCTGTGTGGGGCTGTGTGGGGATGTGTGGGGATGTGTGGGGCTGTGTGTGGATGTGTGAGGATGTGTGGGGATGTGTGGGGATGTGTGGGCTGTGGGGATGTGTGGGGATGTGTGGGGATGTGTGGGGCTGTGTGTGGATGTGTGAGGCTGTGTGGGGATGTGTGGGGATGTGTGGGGCTGTGTGGGGATGGGTGGGGCTGTGTGGGGCTGTGTGGGGATGTGTGGGGATGGGTGGGGCTGTGTGGGGCTGTGTGGGGCTGTGTGGGGATGGGTGGGGCTGTGTGGGGATGTGTGGGGATGTGTGGGGCTGTGTGTGGATGTGTGAGGCTGTGTGGGGATGTGTGAGGATGTGTGGGGATGTGTGGGGATGTGTGGGGATGTGTGGGGATGTGTGGGGCTGTGTGTGGATGTGTGAGGCTGTGTGGGGATGTGTGGTGCTTTGTGGTGCTTTGTGGGGTTGTGTGGGGTTGGGTGGGGATGTGTGGGGTTGTGTGGGGATGTGTGGGGTTGTGTGGGGATAGGTGGGGATGTGTGGGGATGGGTGGGGTTGTGTGGGGATATGTGGGGATGTGTGGTGCTTTGTGGTACTTTCTGGGGTTGTGTGGGGATGTGTGGGTTGGGGGGATATGTGGGGATGTGTGGGGCTGTGCGGTGCTGTGTGGGGCTGTATGGTACTGTGTGTGGATGTGTGGCTTGGGGGGATATGTGGGGATGTTTGGGGCTGTACGGTGCTGTGTGTGGATGTGTGGGGTTGTGTGGGGAAGTGTGGGGCTGTGTGGGGATGTTTGGGGCTGTGTGGGGCTTTGTGGGGCTGTGTGGAGATGGGTGGGGCTGTGTGGGGCTGTGTGGGGATGTGTGGGGCTGTGTGGGGATGTGTGGGGCTGTGTGTGGATGTGTGAGGCTGTGTGGGGATGTGTGGGGATGTGTGGGGCTGTGTGGGGATGTGTGGGGATGTGTGTGGATGTGTGAGGCTGTGTGGGGATGTGTGGGGATGTGTGGGGATGTGTGGGGCTGTGTGGGGCTGTGTGGGGATGGGTGGGGCTGTGTGGGGCTGTGTGGGGATGTGTGGGGATGGGTGGGGCTATGTGGGGATGGGTGGGGCTGTGTGGGGATGTGTGGGGATGTGTGGGGCTGTGTGTGGATGTGTGAGGCTGTGTGGGGATGGTGGGGATGTGTGGGGATGTGTGGGGCGCACACATGGACGCACAAACGCATATACACACCACAAACACAGACACACATGCTGAGGCACACATACACAGAGAAAAGCACACTCTCTCACACACACGGAAATGGACCACATCCCAATGGAGGCCACATGTCAAATACATCATCTGAGCTGATGATCCCAGAGGGACAGCAGAGACAGTAAAAACAAAACATTGTGTGTATTTGAGAGAGAGAGAGAGAGAGAGAGAGAGAGAGAGAGAGAGAGAGAGAGAGAGAGAGAGAGAGGGAGAGAGAGGGGAGAGGGAGAGAGAGAGAGAGATAGAGCGAGAGAGGGGGAGGGAGAGAGGGGGAGGGAGAGAGAGAGAGAGAGAGAGAGAGCAAGAGAGAGCGAGGGAGAGAGGGGGAGGGAGAGAGAGAGAGAGAGCGAGAGAGAGAAAGAGAGCGAGAGAGAAAGAGAGAGAGCGAGAGAGAAAGAGACAGAGCGAGAAAGAGAGAGACAGAGAGAGCACAAGCGAGTGAGATAGAGAGACAGAGAGAGTGAGTGAGAGTGATCGAGAGCGAGAGAGAAAGACAGAGAGAGCGAGTGAGAGCGAGAGTATGTATGCACACGTGTGTGTGTGTGTGTGTGTGTGTGTGTGTGTGTGTGTGTGTGTGTGTGTGTGTGTGTGTGTGTGTGTGTGTGTGTGTGTGTGTGTGTGTGTGTGTGTGTGTGTGTGTGTGTGCTTTTCATTGATTGGTCCACTGGCATCACTAGGAGAGATGTTGGTACATGCTTTACACTAGCTACACCCTAACCTCTATCACTGAGTTAGACTGGCTTCACATGAACATTTACATCCCTGTTTAACACGCACGCACGCACGCACGCACGCACGCACGCACGCACGCACGCACGCACGCACGCACGCACACACACACACACACACACACACACACACACACACACACACACACACACACACACACACACACACACACACACACACACACACACACATACATACATACATACATACATACATACATACATACATACATACATACATACATACATACATACATACATACATACATACATACATACTGCATAGCTTTTATTGAATACTCTTCTACAGCAGAACCAACCAACTTAGATGGACTGTTTTGACCGTAGGTACGTAGGTTTCCTGAAAGCATTTCTGAGAGGAACCTTGACTCTCCCTGCTCTATTCTACTGTCAACAGAGTGTTGGAAAATATCAAGAGGTGGCAGCTCACATAAAGAAATACAAACTCTTTTCAGACTCCTTACATCATGACTGCTGTGTTTACCTCCCCAACTCTCTCTCTCTCTCTGTAACTCTGTCTGTACGTGTGTTTCTTAACAAGAGGGCTCTTTCAGAAGGCCGTCCTTGACCCCATGCAGCCTATGACAGGCAATCAGTAGCACATTAATGCCAACCTGCGGACGGAGAACACATCCTTTTAGCAGTAAACTGTTAAGCCCTCCTCTGCTCCCCTTTCAGCTCCTGATGCCTCAGACTGCACACTGGTCCACTGTGTGGACGGCGGCCGACCTAGTAGCACTAATAAACCAGCCTTCTCCCCAATCTTCCTACTCCTCATTGTCCTCCTCCTTTTCTCTCAAACTCTATTCCACACATATACTGGTAAATGCCATAGGGAAATGGGCCAGTGACTGTGACGATTTGTGTGTGTGTTTGTCGCCAGAGTGACATAAAGTGCTGCGATATTATACTGGACCACTGTTGTGCCACTAAGTAAGGCTGACTGGAGGTGATCACAGTTAAGTACACATCATGGATATAGGTAAGTGGATGCTGAGTGGGTATGTATGTAGATGTATTATGGTACATGCCCACTATCACAGGACCCAAACACCCTCAAGTCAGTTAAGAACAAATTCCTATTTTCAATGACGGCCTAGGAACAGTGGGTTAACTGCCTGTTCAGGGGAAGAACGACAGATTTGTACCTTGTCAGCTCGGGGATTCGAACTTGCAACCTTTCGGTTACTAGTCCAACGCTCTAACCACTAGGCTACTAGGCTGCCTCTTCCTTATCACCTACCTAGGCTGACCTCTAGATTTCCCGGCAACCATACTCCCTAAACAGCGCACTACATTTGACCAGGGCCCATAGGGCTACAGCGGGAATAGGGTGCCATTTGGGACACAGGCAAGCAGGACACCCTGATTGCCTCCATTACCCTCTTTAATGGAATGAAGCTTTGGACTCTATCCGTCTAATGCAAACAAATACTCATTACTCCTTTGGGCTCAAGGTGTTTTAACATTCTGGACAGGAAATCTAGAGGTCAGCCTAGAGGTAGGTGATAAGGAAGAGGGTGTTTGGGTCCTGTGACAGTGGGCATGTACATCTACATACATACCCACTCAGCATCCACATTTGGGACGCAGTTAAAAGGCAAGCAGGTCAAGCGTCAACTCTGAGCTGTCCTTGGCTGGCGGGTGGAAACAGCTGAGTCAAAGGAGAAGACTTACTGGTCCCTAAACTCCATGGCTATAGTGCTTAGTCAAACCCAAATGCAGTGATGGAGGAGAGCCAATGGAATATCCATGCCTTCCTACTGTAGACGTATATATGGATCCACCTTTGATCTCACAGCCCATCTAGTGCACTCACAGAGGGAGAGAAGTGAGAGAAATACCAACTCATTCATCTGACTGAGAGAGAATGAGAATACCACAGGGTGATGTGATTTGTAGATCTGCTATGCAAAAAAAGCTCAGGTCCCACAAGAAATGTAAGTCGAGTGTTTTATGTGCTTTCCGTGACATTGGCTAAATTAGCTGGGCTCATAGTCACAACATAATGAATGAAGCCTCGCCCTCCATAGTCAAATTAGACGTCAAGGAATAAGGCATAGAGTCAGTCAGTTCAGGAGTCTGCACGGTGCTTAATAAACATAACTGCCGTTGTTTGAGTCTGTGTGACCGGCCATTAACCTTCCTGTGAGAGCTGAGGTAAGGATAAAAGTGCCACCGGGTGGAAAAGAAAAGGGGAGAGAGAATGTCCTCTGAATGAATGAGAGTAGAGACAGCAGCCCTCTGCTCTGTTCCCCTCTAACACACACACGCGCACGCACACACACACACACACACACACACACACACACACACACACACACACACACACACACACACACACACACACACACACACACACACACACACACACACACACACACACACACACACACACACACACACACACACACACACACACACACACCAATGACATCACTGGCCTGTGACATCACAGCCTCCCACCTCCGTTCCATTGCGGTGGCGCTGCCAGGCCGGGCGGCCATGTTGTTGCCTAATTGTAAGAGATAGCCCAAATGTGTAAAGCTGCGCCGTTCTGTTAGGGGAGATTAGTACACGCTCACAGACTGTACCCCTCTCCCACACACCCCACCGTGATCTATAGCCATTGTACATTTCCAATAGCTCCTGTGTGAGCAAGGAGGGGCTGGGAGAGACTGTAAATCACAGCAAGACCTACAGAGGGAAAGGAGGAGAGGAGGAGGGTAAGAGGGAGGGAGGGAGTAAAAGAGAGAGAAGGAGGAGATAGGGAGACAGATACGGTAGAGGGAGAGGAGGAAGAATATGAGAGGTTCAGCTTATAGCATCAGGAAGGGGGAGAGGGTGGAGAAAATGATTGAGGGAGGGAGATGGAGGGAGAAGCACACATATAGAAGCAGGAAGAGTGTACGTTAGGGAGACATGAAGGGAGGAGAGGAGGAGAGTTGATTACCAAGGAAACAGCAAGAAAAAAACCTACCAGGGCAGAGCGAGCTAGGGAGGGGGAGAGTGTGGAGACCAGGAGGAGGAGAAGAAGAGGTGGAGGAGAGGAGAGTGTGAGAAGAGGAAGAGAGAAGGAGAGAGGCTAGGATGAATGCTAACAGCGAGTCTAAAGCAAGTGCCCAGGCTTTATCCTTCACAGGCGGAGGAGCAACAATCGCAAACACATTTTCTCTTGCCCTGGCCCTGGGAGAGATAAAAAAGCAATTTGTATTCTATTCCTATTCAGCACCGCTTGGCCTGTTTCTCTGCCTGCATATTTGTAAACACAGCTTCGTCAGAGCAGCTTAATCTTTGCTACACAAACGCAGCAGGCTACAGGGGGGCGGCGGGTGGAGGAGGGGGGCGGCGGGCGGAGGACGGAGGAGGTTGGAGGGTCCGGAGCACAAGAGGCCAGGGAGGGCATCCTGTATCAGAAGTCATTTCATTCTCTGCTGCTGGGGGATGTTTTTTGTAAGTTGGACCCCTATGGTTCCTGGAACCCCCCTTGTAATAAGAGAACAAACATAATTCACATCATCAGTGTGTGTGTGTGTGTGTGTGTGTGTGTGTGTGTGTGTGTGTGTGTGTGTGTGTGTGTGTGTGTGTGTGTGTGTGGGGGGGCAGATGGAGGGGGGGATCCTCTGGTTCCTTAACTGTCTTAACTGTCAATATGGCTGTATTTAGTGCGTATGCTTCACATTTGCCCCTCTACCATGTACATTGCAGTTACGTTCACTCAAGTTCACATTCACAGTCATGTAGAAGGTTCAAACAAACACATGCATGTGAAGTCATAGAGAGAGACAGAGAGAGAGAGAGAGAGAGAGAGAGAGAGAGAGAGAGAGAGAGAGAGAGAGAGACAGAGAGACAGAGAGAGAGAGAGAGAGAGAGAGAGAGAGAGAGAGAGAGAGAGAGAGAGAGAGAGAGAGAGAGAGAGAGAGAGAGACAGAGAGAGAGAGAGAGAGAGAGAGACAGAGAGAGAGAGAGAGAGAGAGAGAGAGAGAGAAAGAGAGAGAGAGAGAGAGAGAGAGAGAGAGAGAGAGAGAGAGAGAGAGAGAGAGAGAGAGAGACAGAGAGAGAGAGAGAGAGAGAGAGAGACAGAGAGAGAGAGAGAGAGAGAGAGAGAGAGAGAGAGAGAGAGAGAGAGAGAGAGAGAGAGAGACAGAGAGAGACAGAGACAGAGACAGAGACAGAGACAGAGACAGAGAGAGAGAGAGAGAGAGAGAGAGAGAGAGAGAGAGAGAGAGAGAGAGAGAGAGAGAGACAGAGAGAGAGAGAGAAATCATTTCCTCAATGAAATTATCAAATATACAGACAACAAATTCCAATTGGCTATACTAAAACTCTTTAACATCATACTTAGCTCTGGCATCTTCCCCAATATTTGGAACCAAGGACTGATCACCCCAATCCACAAAAGTGGAGACAAATTTGACCCCAATAACTACCGTGGAATATGTGTCAACAGTAACCTTGGGAAAATCCTCTGCATTATTATTAACAGCAGACTCGTACATTTCCTCAATGAAAACAATGTACTGAGCAAATGTCAAATTGGCTTTTTACCAAATTACCGTACAACAGACCATGTATTCACCCTGCACACCCTAATTGACAACCAAACAAACCAAAACAAAGGCAAAGTCTTCTCATGCTTTGTTGATTTCAAAAAAGCCTTTGACTCAATTTGGCATGAGGGGTCTGCTATACAAACTGATGGAAAGTGGTGTTGGGGGTAAAACATACGACATTATAAAATCCATGTACACAAACAACAAGTGTGCGGTTAAAATTGGCAAAAAACACACACATTTCTTCACACAGGGTCGTGGGTTTAGACAGGGATGCAGCTTAAGCCCCACCCTCTTCAACATATATATCAACAAATTGGCGCGGGCACTAGAAAAGTCTGCAGCACCCGGCCTCCCCCTGCTAGAATCCGAAGTCAAATGTCTGCTGTTTGCTGATGATCTGGTGCTTCTGTCACCAACCAAGGAGGGCCTACAGCAGCACCTAGATCTTATGCACAGATTATGTCAGACCTAGGCCCTGACAGTAAATCTCAGTAAGACCAAAATAATGGTGTTCCAAAAAAGGTCCAGTCACCAGGACCACAAATACAAATTCCATCTAGACACTGTTGCCCTAGAGCACACAAAAAACTATACATACCTTGGCCTAAACATCAGCGCCACAGGTAACTTCCACAAAGCTGTGAACGATCTGAGAGACAAGGCAAGAAGGGCATTCTATGCCATCAAAAGAAACATAAATTTCAACATACCAATTAGGATCTGGCTAAAAATACTTGAATCAGTCATAGAGCCCATTGCCCTTTATGGTTGTGAGGTCTGGGGTCCGCTCACCAACCAAGACTTCACAAAATGGGACAAACACCAAATTGAGACTCTGCACGCAGAATTCTGCAAAAATATCCTCCGTGTACAACGTAAAACACCAAATAATGCATGCAGAGCAGAATTAGGCCGATACCCACTAATTATCAAAATCCAGAAAAGAGCCGTTAAATTCTACAACCACCTAAAAGGAAGCGATTCACAAACCTTCCATAACAAAGCCATCACCTAGAGAGATGAACCTGGAGAAGAGTCCCCTAAGCAAGCTGGTCCTGGGGCTCTGTTCACAAACACAAACACACCCTACAGAGCCCCAGGACAACAGCACAATTAGACCCAACCAAATCATGCGAAAACAAAAAGATAATTACTTAACACATTGGAAAGAATTAACAAAACAAAACAGAGCAAACTAGAATGCTATTTGGCCCTACACAGAGAGTACACAGCGGCAGAATACCTGACCACTGTGACTGACCCAAAATTAAGGAAAGCTTTGACTATGTACAGACTCAGTGAGCATAGCCTTGCTATTGAGAAAGGCCGCCGTAGGCAGACATGGCTCTCAAGAGAAAACAGGCTATGTGCTCACTGCCCACAAAATGAGGTGGAAACTGAGCTGCACTTCCTAACCTCCTGCCCAATGTATGACCATATTAGAGAGACATATTTCCCCCAGATTACACAGATCCACAAAGAATTCGAAAACAAATCCAATTTTGATAAACTCCCATATCTACTGGGTGAAATTCCACAGTGTGCCATCACAGCAGCAAGATTTGGGACCTGTTGCCACGAGAAAAGGGCAACCGGTGAAGAACAAACACCATTGTAAATACAACCCATATTTATGCTTATTCATTTTGTCTTGTGTCCTTTAACTATTTGTACATTGTATATATATATATATATATGACATTTGTAATGTCTTTACTGTTTTTAAACTTCTGTATGTGTAATGTTTACTGTTAATTTTTGTTGTTTTTCACTTTATATATTCACTTTGTATGTTGTCTACCTCACTTGCTTTGGCAATGTTAACACATGTTTCCCATGCCAATAAAGCCCTTGAATTGAATTGAATTGAAATTGAGAGAGAGAGAGAGAGAGAGAGAGAGAGAGAGAGAGAGAGAGAGAGAGAGAGAGAGAGAGAGAGAGAGAGAGAGAGGTTTAATTGAAGGTTTAATTGAGGTTTAATTGAAGAATCCATAGACTCTAACCACTTCTGGGAAAATTGGAAAACACTAAACAAACAACAACACAAATAATTATCTATCCAAAATGGAGATCTATGGGTAAACCACTTCTCCAATCCTTTTGGCTCTATAACAAAGAATAAAGAGCAAAAACATATACATGATCAAATACAGATCTTAGAATAAACTATTAAAGACTCCCAGAACCCGCTGGATTCTCCAATTACCCTGAACGAGTTACAGGACAAAATAAAAACCCTCCAACCCAAAAAGGCCTGTGGTGTTGATGGTATCCTCAATGAAATGAAATGATCAAATATACAGCTCCTTAGCTCTGGCATCTTCCCCAATATTTGGAACCAAGGACTGATCACCCCAATCCACTAAAGAGGAGACAAATTTGACCCCAATAACTACCGTGGAATATGCGTCAACAGTAACCTTGGGAAAATCCTCTGCATTATCATTAACAGCAGACTCGTATATTTCCTCAATGAAAACAATGTACTGAGCAAATGCCAAATTGGCTTTTTACCAAATTACCGTACAACAGACCATGTATTCACCCTCACACCCTAATTGGCAACCAAACAAACCAAAACAAAGGCAAAGTCTTCTCATGCTTTGTTGATTTCAAAAAAGCCTTTGACTCAATTTGGCATGAGGGGTCTGCTATACAAACTGATGGAAAGTGGTGTTGGGGGTAAAACATACGACATTATAAAATAAACGTACACAAACAACAAGTGTGCGGTTAAAATTGCCAAAAATACACACATTTCTTCACACAGGGTCGTGGGGCGAGACAGGGATGCATCTTAAGCACCACCCTCTTCAACATATATATCAACGAATTGGCGCGGGCACTAGAAAAGTCTGCAGCACCCGGCCTCCCCCTGCTAGAATCCGAAGTCAAATGTCTGCTGTTTGCTGATGATCTGGTGCTTCTGTCACCAACCAAGGAGGGCCTACAGCAGCAGCACCTAGATCTTCTGCACAGATTCTGTCAGACCTCGGCCCTGACAGTAAATCTCCGTAAGACCAAAATAATGGTGTTCCAAAAAATGTCCAGTCACCAGGACCACAAATACAAATTCCATCTACACACTGTTGCCCTAGAGCACACAAAAAACTATACATACCTTGGCCTAAACATCAGCGCCACAGGTAACTTCCACAAAGATGTGAACGATCTGAGAGACAAGGCAAGAAGGGCATTCAATGCCATCAAAAGGAACATAAATTTCAACATACCAATTAGGATTTGGCTAAAAATACTTGAATCAGTCATAGAGCCCATTGCCCTTTATGGTTGTGAGGTCTGGGGTCCGCTCACCAACCAAGACTTCACAAAATGGGACAAACACCAAATTGAGACTCTGCACACAGAATTCTGCAAAAATATCCTCCGTGTACAACGTAGAACACCAAATAATGCATGCAGAGCAGAATTAGGCCGATACCCACTAATTATCAAAATCCAGAAAAGAGCCGCTAAATTCTATAACCACCTAAAAGGAAGCGATTCCCAAACCTTCCATAACAAAGCCATCACCTACAGAGAGATGAACTTAGAGAAGAGTCCCCTAAGCAAGCTGGTCCCGGGGCTCTGTTCACAAACATAAACTCACCCTACAGAGCCCCAGGAGAGCAGCACAATTAGACCCAACCAAATCATGAGAAAACAAAAAGATAATTACTTGACACATTGGAAAGAATTAACAAAAAAACAGAGCAAACTAGAATGCTATTTGGCCCTAAACAGAGAGTACACAGCGGCAGAATACCTGACCACTGTGACTGACCCAAAATTAAGGAAAGCTTTGACTATGTAGATACTCAGTGAGCATAGCCTTGCTATTGAGAAAGGCCGCCGTAGGCAGACATGGCTCTCAAGAGAAGACAGGCTATGTGCTCACTGCCCACAAAATGAGATGGAAACTGAGCTGCACTTCCTAACCTCCTGCCAAGTGTATGACCATATTAGAGAGGTATATTTCCCTCAGATTACACAAATCCGCAAAGAATTCAAAAACAAATCCAATTTTGATAAACTCCCATATCTACTGGGTGAAATTCCACAGTGTGCCATCACAGCAGCAAGAGTTGTGACCTGTTGCCACGAGAAAAGGGCAACCAGTGAAGAACAAACACCATTGTAAATACAACCCATATTTATGCTTATTTATTTTATCTTGTGTCCTTTAACCATTTGTACATTGTTAAAACACTGTATATATATATATATATAATGACATTTGCAATGTCTTAATTGTTTTGAAACTTCTGTATGTGTAATGTTTACTGTTCATTTTTATTCTTTATTTCACTTTTGTATATTACACTTTTATCTACCTCACTTGCTTTAGCAATGTTAACACATTCCCATGCCAATAAAGCCCTTGAATTGAATTGAGAGACAGAGAGAGAGAGAGAGAGAGAGAGAGACAGAGAGAGAGAGACAGAGAGACAGAGAGAGAGAGAGAGAGAGAGAGAGAGAGAGACAGAGAGAGAGAGACAGAGAGAGAGAGAGACAGAGAGAGAGAGAGAGAGACAGAGAGAGAGAGAGAGAGACAGAGAGAGACAGAGAGAGAGAGAGAGAGAGAGAGAGAGAGAGAGAGACAGAGAGACAGAGAGAGAGAGAGAGAGACAGAGAGACAGAGAGACAGAGAGAGAGAGACAGAGAGAGAGAGAGACAGAGAGAGAGAGACAGAGAGAGAGAGAGAGGGAGAGAGGGAGAGCGAGAGAGAGCGAGCCTGGAACTGGTGATCGTCTGGTTGCACATTGGCTCACAGAGGCATGAAATTAGGCAGAGCGTCACCTGCCAATACACATTACACACCTCCTCCCCACACTCCTACTCCTCCTCCCCACACTCCTACTCCTCCTCCCCACACTCCTACTCCTCCTCCCCACACTCCTACTCCTCCTCCCCACACTCCTACTCCTCCTCCCCACACTCCTACTCCTCCTCCCCACACTCCTACTCCTCCTCCCCACACTCCTACCCTCCTCCCCACACTCCTACCCATCCTCCCCACACTGACTGACTCATCCCCAGCCTGACAGGCTCCATTAATGACTGAAAGGCTCAGCCCGGCCTGCAGCCTGAAAGGCTCAGCCTGGCCTGCATGTCGCTCCAAAGGCTCAGCCCGGCCTGCATGTCGCTCCAAAGGCTCAGCCCGGCCTCATGTCGCTCCAAAGGCCCAGCCTGACTCAGCCCGGCCTCCATGTCGCTCCAAAGGCCCAGCCTGACTCAGCCCGGCCTCCATGTCGCTCCAAAGGCCCAGCCTGACTCAGCCCGGCCTCCATGTCGCTACAAAGGCCCAGCCTGACTCAGCCAGGCCTCCATGTCGCTCCAAAGGCCCAGCCTGACTCAGCCCGGCCTGCATGTCGCTCCAAAGGCCCAGCCTGCATGTCGCTCCAAAGGCCGGTGCTCCACTTCAGAGGAACCATGCCTGCCTTTCTGCCCGGTGACAACATTATCAGCCCCTTCACTCCTTCTCTCTCTCCCCTCCCCCTGCAGGGCTATATACCCCCAGTTTGGACAGGCTGCTCAGGGAGGGATTAGTGGAATGGGAGGAAAACAACAATCACACAAATGTCAACAATCATAGGTGCTGGAAACAGCAGGTCGGTAACGGTCTGTCTTTATAATTTGATGATCTACCAATTAGACTGTTAATATTACATCTCTATCTTTCTTTGTCTGTCTGACGGTCCATCTGGTATGGGCTTGACCAGCCTGCAGTTCTGGACTACGAATGGGAGAGACAAACTTATGAATTAACAGTGAATTGTGGAGAAACTTAAGTTGTGGATTCATCATAAAATCTCACCATAACATCTCATTATAAAATCTATCTATCTATCTATCTATCTATCTATCTATCTATCTATCTATCTATCTATCTATCTATCTATCTATCTATCTATCTATCTCATCTATCTATTTCTATCTATCTCTATCTTCTCTATCTATCCATCTCATCTGAGATGTTAAGACGAGATGTTATGATGAGATGTTTGTTAGCTGGCTTCTTCATGCGTCTCCTCTGGCCCTTGCCTGGCTCCCTCCCTATCTCCTTCCCTCACTCCCTCCTTTCCTCCATACCTACCTCTCACTGTGTTGAGGTGGTTAGGAGACCTGT